>NC_058410.1:49187770-49202196 GCF_002201575.2 Neomonachus schauinslandi | reverse complement strand
AAAATACTCATGAAAGAAATTGAGGAAGACACAAAGAAATGGAAAAACGTTCCATGCTCATAGATTGGAAGAACAAATATCGTGAAGATGTCAATGCTACCTAGAGCAATCTACACATTCAATGCAATCCCCATCAAAATACCATCCACTTTTTTCAAAGAAATGGAACAAATAAACCTAAAATTTGTATGGAACCAGAAAAGACCCCACATAGCCAGAGGAATGTTGAAAAAGAAAAGCAAAGCTGGCGGCATCACAATTCCAGACTTCCAGCTCTATTACAAAGCTGTCATCATCAAGACAGTATGGTACTGGCACAAAAACAGACACACAGATCAATGGAACAGAATAGAGAGCCCAGAAATGGACCCTCAACTCTATGGTCAACTAATCTTCGACAAAGCAGGAAGGAATGTCCAATGGAAAAAAGACAGTCTCTTCAACAAATGGTGTAGGGAAAATTGGACAGCCACATGCAGAAGAATGAAACTGGACCATTTCCTTACACCACACAGAAAATAGGCTCAAAATGGTTGAAAGACCTCAATGTGAGACAGGAGTCCATCAACATCTTAAAGGAGAACACAGGCAGCAACCTCTTCGACCTCAGCCGCAGCAACTTCTTCCTAGAGACATCGCCAAAGGCAAGGGAAGCAAGGGCAAAAATGAACTATTGGGACTTCATCAAGATGAAAAGCTTTTGCAAAGCAAAGGAAACAGTCAACAAAACCAAAGGACAACTGACAGAATGGGAGAAGATATTTGCAAATGACATATCAGATAAAGGGCTAGTATCCAAAATCTATAAAGAACTTCTTAAAGTCAATACCCAAAGAACAAATGATCTAATCAAGAAATGGGCAGAAGACATGAACAGACATTTTTCCAAAGAAGACATCCAAATGGCCAACAGACACATGAAAAAGTGCTCAACATTGCTCGGCATCAGGGAAATCCAAATCAAAACCTCAATGAGATACCACCTCACACCAGTCAGAATGGCTAAAATTAATAAGTCAGGAAGTGACTGATGTTGGTGGGGATGCGGAGAAAGGGGAACCCTCCTACACTGTTGGTGGGAATGCAAGCTGGTGCAGCCACTCTGGAAAACAGTATGGAGGTTCCTCAAAAAGTTGAAAATAGAGCTACCATATGATCCAGCAATTGCACTACTGGGTATTTACCCCAAAGATACAAATGTAAGGATCCGAAGGGGCACGTGCACCCTGATGTTTATAGTAGCAATGTCCACAATAGCCAAACTGTGGAAAGAGCCAAGATGTCCATCGACAGATGAATGGATAAAGAAGAAGTGGTATATATATACAATGGAATATTATGTAGCCATCGAAAGGAATGAGATCTTGCCATTTGCAATGACGTGGATGGAACTGGAGGGTGTTACGCTGAGCGAAATAAGTCAATCAGAGAAAGACATGTATCATATGACCTCACTGATATGAGGAATTCTTAATCTCAGGAAACAAACTGAGGGTTGCTGGAGTGGGGGGTTGGGTGGGAGGGATGGGGTTTCTGGGTGATAGACACTGGGGAGGGTATGTGCTATGATGAGCACTGTGAATTGTGCAAGACTGTTGAATCACAGATCTGTACCTCTGAAACAAATAATACAATATATGTTAAAAAAAAAAAAAGAAGAAGATAGCAGGAGGGGAAGAATGAAGGGGGGGAAATCGGAGGGGGAGACAAACCATGAGAGACGATGGACTCTGACAAACAAACTGAGGGTTCTAGAGGGGACGGGGTGGGAGGATGAGTTAGCCTGGTGGCGGATATTGGGGAGGGCACGTTCTGCATGAATGAATCGTGGAACACTGGGTCAAAAACTAATGATGTAATGTATGGTGATTAACATAACAATAAAAACTTAAATTAAAAAACCCCCTATACATAAAGGGGAGCCTGGGTGGCTCAGTTGGATAAGTGTCTGATTCTTGGTTTTGGCTCAGGTCGTGATCTCAGGGTCCTGAGATTGAGCTCTGCCTCGGGCTCTGCATTCAGTGTGGAGTCTGCTTAAGACTCTCTCTTTCTCTTGCCCTCCCCCTGCATGCTCTCTCTCTCTCTCAAATAAACAAATAAATCTTTAAAAAATATATATACATACAACGCTTTCAGTATAAGAGGACTCAGAGTAGAATGTGAGCTTCTGTTACCAAAACCGTGGGGTCTGAAGGCTGCTGTAAGCTGGTATGAAGGTTGGGGTCTGCACAAGGGTTCCAACGGCCTTCAGGGCTGAAATTCTGCAAGCTCTGCTCACTGGGTTGTGCTCGGGTTGTGCTGGCCATGGAGAAAGGGCACATTTTTCTAATTTCACAAAAGCACCCTGTAGACTGGTGGGCCGCCCAGGGTGTCTGGCCTTTACAATTTCAATTTCAAATTTGGCAGACCCTGGAGGAAATGATCAACCCACAAAGATCAATGTAATGTAAAATGTAATGTAAAATGGAGTTTGGAAATTTACTTTCTTTCTTTTTTTTTTTTGAGAAGAAGAGCAATTCTCTTTATTTCAGACCATTTGGCGTCTCTTTTCCGTTTTTGAGGATTTGGGTCTCATGTAGCTTTACCTGGATTACTTTGAGTAAGCCTTTCAATCCTGACACTGACTTCCTGTCAGCTATAATTATACCTATCTTGAAGTTGTGCTGTTGAGGATAGAGAGTTCAAGCAGCAAGAGGCCTGAGTCTGGGTGACTACTCCGAGAAGTAGTGCCTTCATGTGTCTAAACAGATGAGTGTGGATAAGAATGATTCCTAAGTTTGGGATAGAATGCTCACTAGGAGTCCACACAGCTCTATGATTTTGTGATTCTTGCTTTACTTTACATTTTGCATATTTGGCCAATTGCTGTGCATATCATTTATTTGCACCTCTAAAAAGTAGAGTAATGAGCACTTTCTAGGGTAGGTACTGTTGCAGCTGCTCTCTCTATATATCGCTTGCTGAATTCTCTCCACAACCCATGAGGTAGGTGCAATAATGATCCTCCATGCCAGTGGAAAAAACTGAAGAATGTGCAGGTCACATAACTAGTGAGTGTCAGAGCTGGGATCTGAATGCAATCGATCTGGTTTCAAAGTTAGTGCTCTTAACTATTATGCGAAATTGATAAAGTAAAAATCTGCGCTGATATTAATTCCATTATCCTTTCAGTTAATTATTATTGTTTTAAAAAATATCTGTTGGTTATGATGGAAGCCCATAATTTAGAGGGGAAAAAAACACCTCTTAAAGTTTAGATACAGCAAGGGGCGCCCGGGTGGCTCAGTCGTTAAGCGTCCGCCTTCAGCTCAGGTCATGATCCCAGGGTCCTGGGATCGAGCCCCGCATTGGACTCCCTGCTCCGCGGGAAGCCTGCTTCTCCCTCTCCCACTCCCCCTGCTTGTGTTCCCTCTCTTGCTGTCTCTTTCTCTGTCAAATAAATAAAATCTTAAAAAAAAAAACAAAACCAGTTTAGATACAGCAGCACTGTTACAGTTTGTTTTTGACTGTTTATTAGATATTAACCACTAGACCTGTGAGGAGACACTGAGCATGTATGTCTGTGTGCTTCAGTGTGTGTGTGTGGGAAGATGAGAGAGACTGTGTGTCAGTAAGAAGGAAAGGTAAGTGTGCGAGAGAGAGTGAGCAGGAGAGAGGTTTCTAGAGAAACTCCTCAAAGCACTGCAAATTGAGGTTAAGGTAATGGTAAGTTTGTGGTAAGGACCTGAATAACCAATGCACATTTTTACCAAGGAAATAAGAGTGTTTTCCTTCCCTCGTAGATTGGTACATAGATACTGCTTGTTTTAGTTGTTACATTCTCCACATTACGTTCTTTTATAGATGGCTGCTCTTGTTTTGGCCTGAAGCTCATGGTTACAATAAACTTTTTCTCATTTCCTCGTCTAACAACCCATCTGTAATACAGCCATGGGACTGAGATGATAGAAAGGAGAGGAGTTCTAGGAGCAGCCCTGTAAGACCAGCATGAGATCCAGCTCAAGGTACAACATGGCTGCCTACTTTGAGGAGGAAGATGGTGGAGTTGAGTTCATTCACGTGCCTATGAGCAGCCGCACCGGATGAGACACTCAACAGACCAGATTTGCTGTCTTCAATCGAGAGGGCTGCTAATCGAAGGTCATCAATCAGATCCCAGATGCACTTATCACAGCCTGGAGGTAAAACGGACATGTTATTTCTTTAAAACTGAAAGTCAGCGGGGAAGCACGTGCTCTAGTAGATCATTATGTGTACTTCCTTGGTTAATATTATTTTTAGGTTTGTTTCCTGAGGAACTGTTCTGGGTCACAGAATCAGTCCTTACACTCAAAGCACACTGGAGTCTAAGATGACTCAAACCGTACATCGGGCACTATCCCCACTTAAAACATAACAAAACGAACAAGGCGTGCAACAGGGCAAGTAGGCTGTTGTGGACACCAATCGCTGAACTGAGAAAGGAAGGAAGCATAAAAGGGCAAGCCATTTGCACGGTGGGTGGGGGAGGAGAAGCACGCTCTCCACTTTTCCTTAGTGGTGGGACAACCCTCTGGGATGGCTCTCTTCATGTCAGGCTTTTGCTTAGTGCCCACTGGTGAAGCTGTTTGGTAGGCACCCCCTCTTTCCTATTCCTATCCCAGGGGTGGCTCAGCGCCTCCGCGTGGCCTGACCTCCTGTCTGGATGAACACTTCAGCCAGAAGGGGGTCTGTACAATGTCACTGTGAATATCTGCTCAGTCTGGGCATATGGTGAAGTAGGTCGTAGCTTCTCCCCGCTCCTTGCATTTCACATTTGAGTTCCGCTTACCGCTGTCCTACCCCTCCCCCCCCCACCCCCTGCTGCTCCTGGGGGGCCCAGTGCCCACTTGCGGCATACTCAGAAGGACAGCAGACCGTGCTTTGAAACCGGTCTTGACCACTCCCTGAAACTTTTCTGTTCCCAATCTCTTTTCCTCAGACTGTCCTCTTTTCCAGAGAACGAATAAATGAAGACTGAAGTGTTAATAGTTGTTAATGTGTTAATTTGTTATTTGAAGTTTAACATGGTCTTATGGACATGCTATCTTAAAGGAATGGCTCCCCAGCCAGCACATCATTTAAGGTCCTTAAAATGACCTTGCTGATCAGTGTGTGAACTTTGCCCTGCTTGTGCCTCACATCCTGTGCCATCTTCTAAGATGTGAATCATCCATAACATTAATCTCTTGTGCTTACAGGCACGGAGAGACCAAGATACTCTCGTCTGGGGGAGGGGATACCTAAAGTTAAAATAGTCTTTAAACCACTCTACTTAAAGGCAAATATTAGTTATTTTCTCAGTAAAGGGCTTTCTAAGGCAAACGTTTCCTTAAATCCTAAGAATCAGTCATAGCCTTTTCTAGAAGAAAGGCTTGAAGGGTGCCTGAGAAGTTAAGACCAGCTCTGGGCATTTGCTGTGAAGTGTTTCAGCTGGCTCCTGCACCATCAGGACTGCTCATGATTTGATTGATAGGAATGGCAGAGAAATCCAGGAAAGTAAGACAATAGCTCCATCCCATAAGGCCTGAACATTTTCTTTCTGCTGCCACTTCCATTTTGGAGTGATTTGGGAAAAGCCACTTAAGTGGCTTAGTGTCTTGGTTTCCCTAGTGTTGTAAAGCATTGTCTGTATATGACGTTATCTGAGGATTTGAAGAGATAATATGGAAAGAGGAATTAAAATGAACTCGGTCACTAGGAATTGCTCTTCTGATTCTGCCTTTACCCGCGAGGTAAGATGCTGAATTTAAAGGCTTCATAAAATAAATTTTCTAAAGTAGAGTTGTTTCAGTGTAAATCACCCATTTTACCAATTGGAATCAAGTAGCTTCCGCTTAGGGTCCCCTTGGTGGAGGCACAGACAGGGTTAAAGCCGGGAGGGGGACTTAGGGAGTTTCTAGAGAGGGAATTGCATAGCTCTTCTTAATCCTACACCTGCAGCACATTAAAGAAAGTGGGTTAGTCAATTATGTACTGTTATTTTTACTTATGGTTGGGCAGTCCATGCCTGTAGGGGGTTCAAAACCTTCTTCCAAGCATTCTCCAGTTACGCTGTCACATGGGCCTCCCCCACAATTGCACACTGTAGGAAACAAAAACAAGAGGTTAGGGATTTGTTTCTTAATGCTTAAAATATGGCAATGTTTTCCTGGTTTCTAGAAATACTGGCTATCAGTATATAGTTCTTCCAACGGGGATTAATTATATTCTTCCTCACGATGGTGTAGAGTCCGTGATCTAGAGATTATGACCCTCACCCAATTAAACCCAGCCCAGGGAGATTTTCAAAGGCGGCCCTGGGGCAAAGTAAATCTACCTTTTCTAGGACTCCTCTCCCAACTTTCTGGGATTCTGACATGACTCTACAATTGCTTCAGTCCAAAAAGATCCTGGGAAGTTTCACAAAGTACAAAATGATCCCGGAACCCATCATTCAACTGGAATCTGAGAGCCTTCCTTTCATCACAGACTGATTCTCCAGTTTAATCCAACTCCAGGGTTGATCATTGCCAGGTGTGAGGTAGGAACAGTGCAGCGGGAGGGAGGGAGGGAGGAGGCTCAAGAGCGATTTTTGGCTCCCACGGTGCTTGACCCTTGGCAAGGCTGACTCCAAACCTCCAAATGATAGCTATCAGTGGGATGACTAGGAATAATGTCGTGGAAAGAATCAGGAACATATTTACGTGATTTTAGAAGACCTGAGAGCCCATTATTAATCTACTGATGATTTTCAAGAATGCCTTTTGGAAAAAAAACAAAAACCCCGATCTTATCAGATTGTTCATTTTCCATTGAGTTTCTCAGTAGCAATTCATTTGTAATATTTAAAAAAGATTTCCTAAGCTATTTATGCTAGCTGTGAGCTGGAATAGTATTGTGAATTCTCCCCCACCTCTTAACTGTCTCTAAAGAATCATCATAAAAAATTAGCTTCATGAGGGATGCACATTTATTACATTTCAGCTGTGTAATGTTCCACAAAATGTAGATTTATTAAACAATTCAGCAAGATCATACTTTATTGCTTCTAACTTTGGCATCTTTTCTAAGAGTGACCTGCATCTATGTAGTTTAACGTGTTTAGTAAATGTTTTGAGAATTGGAGCATCAATGTCTAAGGCTTTGATTTTGCCAATACTCTTTTGGATGCCTGCCTGACTGGACACAGAACTCCTCTCTTGTCTCTGGTTTTATGCCTCAGTGCACTTGGCTTTCTTGTAGACATGTTCACTTTTATTGTGACTTCTGCAGCTCATATGTGCCTTCTTCTCAACTTTAAACTCTTTACTTCTTAAAATCTTTTCAGGTGGGAATCTGCTTCAGTGAGGGGATTCCAGTAGAAGCATGCCACAAGAATACAATGCCTCTTCCTCACCCTGTTCCCTCTCAGTAACAAAAGAGTAAGAAATATTCAGTCTCAACTTTCCTTTGCCCTGAGGAAGGCGATTTAACTTTATTTCTGAAGAGCTTCACTCTATGCAGCAAATGGATTAGAGAAATCATGAATAAAATTTGTACATTTTAGTCTAACTGAAGTTTAACCAGGAAGATTTCTTACACTGTCCCTGCAATATTTACCCTGACAATTTGAGGACATTGGGGATGACTAAACTGTACCCTTGGCTTGCTAATCTATTTCACTAAGAAGTCAGTTTTACCAATCACAACTGGTAAAAGGGACATAGCTTCCAGAATAAGAAAACAGAGGTAAATCTTGCAAATTTTCATTCAAAATTCTGGTCAATGATAGGTAATCCATGGAAGTCTGATTTACTTCTTTGATCAAAATCGGAAGAATATAAGATAAGGTGAAAGTTCATTTGTGTGACTGTCTCATGGTTTATCCTACCCATGAGCTAAGTTGTGCCAGTAACCTTGATAAATCATCTACCCCTGGTGAGTTTGGGGTGCACATTCCTAAGAATGCACATTGCCCTGCAAAAGTGACAAGGGGACACTTGCAGTATCTCCCCAACATCGATCCATCTAGATTCAGTGTACGTGCTGGCCACGATCGATATAGTACTGTACCTGCACAGTTCTTGGCTATCCTGGCATCCCCATAGTAGCCAGGGGCACAGCGTTCACACTTGAATCCTGTGGTGTTGCGTAGGCAATTCCTACACTGGCCGGTGACCTCATCGCAATCTTCAAAGATCAGGTTGGGATCTGAATTTCCACTGCAGTCACATTTCTTACAGGTGCTTCCAATCAGCAAGGGGTTTCCATAGTAACCGGGGGCACATCTGAGGCAGAAATCGCAGGTTAAAAATTTAGCAGCCATAGTTTTTCTTCTCTTTTATCTTCTCTCCTACCTAGAAGAAAGTGTAGTGAATGTATGTGGATTGACCTCCCAGAATTTGTTCCTACTTTCCCATCTTCCTAATAGGGCCAGACTTTGTTTTTAAGGAACCACTCTTCCCTATTGTGTTGAAGCCCATTCGGCTTGGTCGGACCTCCAGATGCACAAGTGTCTAGATACAACTAGCATGTGGGCATTTTTGGTTACCTCAACAACTAGGGTATATGGCTGGTATCTGATCGAGAGGTGCCAGATATGCTAAATGTACTGCAGGGGACGCACTATTAGGGCACAGCTAAAATTGGCCAAAATGTTAATATCTGCATTGAGAAACACTGGGATAAATCACCAACTGCCTTGCTATAGTGAATTGTTCAGAGAACCTAAACCTGAGCCAGTTAGTGCCTGGCATTGTCCTGGCTAAAGTAAGTTTGCTGAGAAGTGATTCATTCAGACTGTAGCTCAGGGCTCTTACTTGAGGGGTATGGGAAGACATTCTGTCCATCTGCAGGTGAATAAAGAGGCAGGCAGCACTCAGCTCTGGCAGCCATCTTGTGATGGAGGGAAGCCCGTGTGGAGACAAAGCAGATGGCAGGGCGGAGAGTACCACAGACAAATGAAATTGGAGCCCAGATGGCCATTATTGTGGACATTTTAATATGTGAGCCTACAGAGGCCAGACACCTAACTGCCTTTGTTGTGGGGGCAGAGCTGGTGTCTATGGTCATGCCAGCTGCGTTGTTAATGAGAGACTCCAGCTCATTTGGAGAGTAGAGGCCAAAATCCATCCAGCCTTTGCTGGGCTTGCCAAGCTGTGCCTTCTGGGTGGGGCTGCTTCTGCTCAGAGGAAGAAATTCTTTTCTCTACTTTTCCTGAAGGTACCTTGTGGGTCAGTAGAGGCCCTACTGTGAGTGGTGGGACCGCAGGCCCCGACCAAGGGGGTAGCTGCTACTCAGCTCCTGTCAGCTGTTTCCACACTGTAGCCGTGAGGGAATGGAGGATCTGCGTTGCCAGATGTTCCTATTTTTAAAACAAAAAAGTTGAAGTTTGGGTTTTTATCTGAAATCACCGTTTTTAAACTTTGGCTCAAACTTTATAAGAATACTCTGTGAGCCAAACTACACATGTTTTCTGGCTGGCAATAGCCTCCTCTTTGCTGTGACCCTAAACTAGTGTAAAGATTGGCCAACTGGAGCTGAAGATGCTTTGGGAGTGGCTGGAAAGAATGTGCAGTCACCCCTTCATGGAGCTGAAGGTCAGGTGCAGGAGTGGGTTCTGATGTGAGAGAGAAAAAGAAAGGGAGCCGACGGAGGTTTTTGTGATGATAGCAGAGGTGGGGGAAGGCGGGGCTGGCTTCAGATGCAGGGTGGACTGCGGGCTGGAATAGGGAGACCGGGCTGGGGTGTGGAGGGCCTGGGCTGGGGCGTTGGCCTTGGAGAGGAAAGCAGGAGAGGACTTTCCAAGGAAATCAGGAAGACCTGGCCAATAATAACAAGACATTACATTTTTTAAAAAAAGGATTTCATGATTCAGAATATTTGAAAAATAGAGAAATGAAAAAAAAATCACCTATAATCCCAAGATCCTAACAAAATCACTGTCCGACATTTTGCATATGTTCTTCTGGGCTTTATTCCTATGTCTCAGTGTTTTGGTGTAGTTGTAATCTTTATCCCCTCTACTTGCATTGTATCCCATAGCTTCACTGAGGTGAGTTTATTTAGTTACCACAGACACCCAGGAGGTAGGCCACATAGGCCTGGCATGCTGAGGCTGAGAGGCTACTTTGGGTTTCCAGGCTCATATAGCAAGGAATTCACAGTGCAAGACCCAGACCTCTGACCCTGATGTTCTTTCCTTCACTCCACCCTGGACTACACTGCTGCTGCTATAAATGAATGAATGAATTCATCCAACAGAGGGACAATTCATGTCTATTTTATGTAAGGCGTGGAGAGACAGGAAGAGGAAAAACACACAGCCCATGCCCTGAAAGAACAGGAAGCGAATCAAGCACAATTATATGTAAAATCATGAATTCTAGAAATCGAGGTCCATGAAAAAGATAAGAATGAATGTAAGTGCCATACAACCCATGGAGAGACACCCCGCAGGAGGAAATGTTCAATGAGTTTTGTTATTCATACTCGTGTCTTTGCACCTCTGATTTATAGGTTCTCTGGTTCCCAAGCCAGCACAAATCGTTCCTTACGGAGTGCATGGCTGGATTGAGTTGCTGTCCTTCACTGCAGTTCACCAAACAGAGAGTATGAGACTCTTGGTCCCATTGAAATGGGACTCAGACCTGCCACCTCAAAGTAGAGTTGGGAATCCTGAGGCTGGGAGTGAAGGACCTTGCCCAAGCTCACAGAAGTCAGATGCCACTTACTTTCTTTTTCTGTTGAATCCCACTGTATCTGACCTCCATAGGTCGTCTCTTGGTCTCCACAAGAGAAAAACCAAATTCTCCATTCTGCAAGTCAGAATCTCAATCACAGGGACAATCTACTTTGTCTTTTGGTGGTCAGTTCAGAGGCCATTCTGAAGTCATAGCCCAAACTTCAACCCTACAGATTTTATAGAATAAGCATGCAAAGGTTTTTTCCCATAGTGCCCTATAATCCCTTACCTTTATAGACAAGAAAACTAAAGTGTGGAGAAGCTAAATAATTTGTTCATTACTGCAGGGCTCAACCCTATCATCGGACTCCAAGTTTAATGCTCTTTGTATCCTGGGGCACCTGGGTGGCTCAGTTGTTAGGTGTCTGCCTTCGGCTCAGGTCATGATCCCAGGGTCCTGGGATAGAGCCCCGCATCGGGTTCCCTACTCCACGGGAAGCCTGCTTCTCCCTCTCCCACTACCCCTGCTTGTGTTCCCTCTCTCGCTGTCTCTCTCTCTGTCAAATAAATAAATAAAATCTTAAAAAAAAATGCTCTTTATATCCCACAAGTCTGGCATTAAATGAATTAGCTAATTAATCAATTAGTGATTATAACAATTGAATAATGAAATGCTATCAATGTACCCAATTCCTGCCCTCAAATAACAAATAAAAAAGGTTCAAAAAGACCAGCAGTTGGAATTAGAGTGAGCACTGGAGCCTTGGTACCCAGTAGTCTGGTCCTATCTATTTTCTTCCCCCATTATCTCATTTCTAGCTTTATTAGTGACTTGATTCACTCATGGAAAATAGAGCTGATAAATTTACAGTGTAATCAAAAGAACTGCGGCCTATGAACATTGGCATTTCAGTTAGTGGTCATATTATTTGGGCAAAATAGGAAACAAAGAAATATGTTTTGGGGAAAAAAGATTTTGATCAAAAACTACTGTTCTGGGAATTTTTAGAGCTCTTTTTCTCTCCTCTGCTCTTTCTCTTTTGCTTCACTTCCTAGGGCCATACAGCTGTCACTGAGTACTTTTACCAAGGTTGCCAAAACTCCCAGGTGGCACAGAAGTCTTTCTGGGAGGGATGCCTTTCTATAGCTGTCACTGGGGTTAAATTAAACTCTGAAACAAACAAACAAAACAAAACACCTGTTACATTGTAGGTGCCATTATAAATGCTTTTTACTTCTCTATGAAAGACTGATAAATAAGGCTAGGAAAATGTACCCATTCAAGGTCACAGGGTAAGAATCCAGAACGGGGGCAAGGTAGAGAGTAGGGAGTCATAGAAGAATTCTATACAGATAACAGAGTTGATAGTGTAAGTTTGAAAAAACATGGTGCCTTCAGAAAGAATCAGACTAAACCCTGGAATCACAAGCCTCAATAAATGTTAGCTTTCTCTTCCTACTCCTCCCCTTCTTTATTCTTTTCTATCATCAAGGCCATCATCAACATCATTATCACTGTCATCATCATTATCTCTGATGATACTATATTCAGCCTTTCCTGTTAGGGTTTTAAGGTCCCCTTGGATTTGCTTTAATTTGCCCCATTCTTCCCTCTTGATCCTTAAGCAATATGATCCACATGATAAATCCTCATACTGTCTTAGCATGTCTTTCACTCTACTGCAAACCTGAATGGATGAAGGAATATTATTAAAGCTGCCATGGGAGAGAATGTGGAATACTGAGGTATTGAGATCATACACATTTATGAACTGAAAACTCTGGATTGAACATCAAAGCTCCTGGGTTTTGGTTTTGGGTTTACCCCTAACCAATTGTGACTTAGATTAAGTCTAATGGCTCTGGGTCTCAGGCTCCTCATCTTTATTTTTTTATTTTATTTTATTTTATTTTTCATATATTGCATTGTTTCAGAGGTACAGATCTGAGATTCAACAGTCTTGCACAATTCACAGCGCTTACCAGAGCACATACCCTCCCCAGTGTCTATCACCCAGTCACCCCATCCCTCCCACCCTACCCCCCACTCCAGCAACCCTCAGTTTGTTTCCTGAGATTAAGAATTCCTCATATCAGTGAGGTCATATGATACATGTCTTTTTCTGTTTGACTTATTTCGCTCAGCATAATACCCTCCAGTTCCATCCACGTCGTTGCAAATGGCATGATCTCATTCCTTTTGATGGCTGCATAATATTCCATTGTATATATATACCACTTCTTCTTTATCCATTCATCTGTCGATGGACATCTTGGCTCTTTCCACAGTTTGGCTATTGTGGACATTGCTGCTATAAACATCAGGGTGCATGTACCCTTTCGGATCCCTACTTTTGTATCTTTGGGGTAAATACCCAGTAGTGCAATTGCTGGATCATATGGTAGCTCTATTTTCAACTTTTTGAGGAACCTCCATACTGTTTTCCAGAGTGGCTGCACCAGCTTGCATTCCCACCAACAGTGTAGGCGGGTTCCCCTTTCTCCGCATCCCTGCCAACATCTGTCATTTCCTGACTTGTTAATTTTAGCCATTCTGACTGGTGTGAGGTGGTATCTCATTGAGGTTTTGATTTGGATTTCCCTGATGCCGAGCGATATTGAGCACTTTTTCATGTGTCTGTTGGCCATTTGGATGTCTTCTTTGGAAAAATGTCTGTTCATGTCTTCTTCCCATTTCTTTTTTTTTTTTTTTTAAGATTTTTTATTTATTTATCTGAGAGAGAGAATGGGAGACAGAGAGCATGAGAGGGGGAGGATCAGAGGGAGAAGCAGGCTCCCTGCCGAGCAGGGAGCCCGATGCGGGACTCGATCCCGGGACTCCAGGATCATGACCTGAGCCGAAGGCAGTCGCTTAACCAACTGAGCCACCCAGGCGCCCTGCCCATTTCTTGATTAGATCATTTATTCTTTGGGTGTTGACTTTAAGAAGTTCTTTATAGATTTTGGATACTAGCCCTTTATCTGATATGTCATTTGCAAATATCTTCTCCCATTCTGTCGGTTGTCTTTTGGTTTTGTTGACTGTTTCCTTTGCTTTGCAAAAGCTTTTTATCTTGATGAAGCCCCAATAGTTCATTTTTGCCCTTGCTTCCCTTGCCTTTGGAGATGTTTCTAGGAAGAAGTTGCTGCGGCTGAGGTCGAAGAGGTTGCTGCCTGTGTTCTCCTCTAGGATTTTGATGGACTCCTGTCTCACATTGAGGTCTTTCAACCATTTGGAGTCTATTTTTGTGTGTGGTGTAAGGAAATGGTCCAGTTTCATTCTTCTGCATGTGGCTGTCCAAGTTTCCCTACACCATTTGTTGAAGAGACTGTCTTTTTTCCATTGGACATTCTTTCCTGCTTTGTCAAAGATTAGTTGACCATAGAGTTGAGGGTCCATTTCTGGGCTCTCTATTCTGTTCCATTGATCTATGTGCCTGTGTTTGTGCCAGTACCATACTGTCTTGATGATGACAGCTTTGTAATAGAGCTGGAAGTCTGGAATTGTGATGCCGCCAGCTTTGCTTTTCTTTTTCAACATTCCTCTGGCTATGTGGGGTCTTTTCTGGTTCCATACAAATTTTAGGTTTATTTGTTCCATTTCTTTGAAAAAAGTGGATGGTATTTTGATGGGGATTGCATTGAATGTGTAGATTGCTCTAGGTAGCATTGACATCTTCACGATATTTGTTCTTCCAATCCATGAGCATGGAACATTTTTCCATTTCTTTGTGTCTTCCTCAATTTCTTTCATGAGTATTTT